>NC_044499.1:17496263-17501263 GCF_902362185.1 Chanos chanos | reverse complement strand
GTTTCAGGCTTTGATGTTTGTTTGAAGTTATTGACTCTTTGGTTATTCTGGCGGAAAGACAAAATGACCAAATCTCATTACCATGTTCCCTTTTGGCCCGGGTTGACCATCAAGTCCAGGAAGTCCCTACATGAGCAGAAAAACAGTAAGCAGGGAGTAATCAGAAATATCTTTCCTCACATTTTGCATGAACAATATGAGAAGCTTTATAATGGGACGTACTCGCTGTCCAGCAGGCCCAGCAGACCCTCTGGGTCCTAACAGTCCTCTTGGGCCCTAGGTCAAAAGAAAGACAAAAGATACATTAAAACAAACACAGGAAAAATAAAACTAACGATTACCATCATTATTTGTTAAAATGACAATATTCAGACTGACTGACTGACTGGCTAACTGATTGATTGATTGATTGATCTTTCATCCTGGCAAATGTTTCATCCTCCAGGAGCAGTATGAAGGACTCACTTTGGTTTACTGCTGCTACTGCATATATCATAACCATATGTCATTTTCCCATACATGTCATAACATAATTCTTTGCACATAACTGCTAGAAGTATGAATGTACAGAAAAAATGAAACTGATTTATACACTGAAATCTAATTTTTCTCTGTATCTGGACTTGAACACTCCCTAATTCAATTTTATTGTTACTGATAAATTCACAGACGTACAAACAAATTTAGTCATGGTTTTCCTGAATTGTACCCCATAGCTAAATATGCTTCAGATTACTTGGTGTGAAATGGTAATGACACAAATATGTACAGGGAAACAAAGGGATAATAGATTGTTTTGTTCTTGAGGCCCTGAAATGCATTACATCAGCTCCAAAACAATTTCACATTTTTTAAGCTGAAATTGGCCATTTCCTACTTCACTGTTAATGGGCCATTTAGACAAAATGCTAATGTGGAAGACATATGGATTAGAAAGCAATGGTAGACGGGCAACATAATAAAAAAAAAAAAATGAAACGCTGTATTTTTTTTAAACAGAATTATTAACCTACAGTGCTCCACTAGCTCAGAGAGCTGAATACTGATCTCCTAATGGAGAAAGAGAGTAAAGGAATGCATCCTAAAATATGCATGGAGGAAAGGGAAGGGTGGAGATCTCCACTGGGACAATGACTCTAATGGACTATAGGAGCCTGGTTCTCTGTGCCAGGCTGCTGACCTGCAGAGCTGTGAAAAAATGAAAACCTTACACTCTCTCCTTGGACACCACGTGGTCCAATCTCACCATCTTCCCCCTGTACGCAAAAAGTAAACAGCGTGTCAGCGATTAGAAAACAACCAAGCAGACACAGAAAACAGAGAGAGACAAAAAGCAAAAACAAGGATTTATGGGTAACGCATGACACATACTCTTGGTCCATCATCTCCCGGGGCGCCTGGTGGACCAATGGGACCTTGTTCACCCTGTCAGAGAAAAAAGACAGGGAAAGAGAACAAAAAATGAGAGAAAGTCGCGAAAGAAAAGACGAGATTTATTATTACCGTTGCTGCCTGCCTTGGCCTGGTGTATTGTTAAGGCACTCATAACCACTATTTTTATTCTGCCTGTCAGAATGCCTGTATAATAAGCTTGGGTTGCAGTGGAGCAGTCTGTAATTAGGAAGGCCAGGTCTAGGAGCCCATTGCAGACAGTGAAGACTCTTGCTTTGTGATCTGTGAAAATCTTTTGCTGCACGTCCCAGGCTAAAATGCCACACTCAGCTTTAGGAGCTTTGCGAAAGGAACCTCTGAAAGACTAGCTAAAAGCTTCCAAAACGTTCGCCCCCACATTTGGAGCAGACTCTCTAACAAGTCCTAACAGTGCCAGGCTTCTTCTTGTCAACACGCGTAACAAAATGGATCGTGGCAGAAGTTAAATGCTATAAAAATCTATATATTCACCACCGACTTTTTGGCAGGATGGAAAAAAAAGCCCTTTACGTCGGTTCTGACTTAACAAACACAGTGAATTACAGTGTAAGAGAGGCCTTTGAGCTATTTAAAAATAAGAAACGATGAGCGTTCAGTCAAGCGAAGAAATACTGCACTCTACCACAAAAGAAATGAAAAGCTAAACTGAAAGACTGATAATTGACCCTCACAAAACTGTTATATATATTGAAGAAACTGAAATTGAACTTTTTGTCTTTTGTTTCTCTTCCATCCAGTTTGGAATAACCAATTATCCAGGCTCTTGAGGTAAGTCTCCCTCATGGCAGCTATGGAATGGTGAAAACTGCCTTGTGTCCTCTGACATCCATGAAGTTTTTCAAACTATGAGCTGTAAAGTATCACCAAATGACATATTTGTTTGCAAGACAACACAACTTGCTTGATGCTGTCCATAACTTTAGATGCCCAACTGACATAGGGGATGAGCTGCCCTGAACTGATAACGTACCCTGTGCCCCTTCTCACCAGGAAGACCAGGAAGTCCATCAAAGCCCCTGTCACCCTATAAAAGAAACAACAATGTCACAACCATCGCTACTAATACCTAACGCTGAATCATTATTAGAATACTCAACAAATAAAACAAAGATGGAAAGTCCCACTGTCTATCTCTCTTTAAGAATATGTGACTGTGAGACAACATTGACAGTATCGTTTCATGCAGTGACATATAGTGATGAACATACCTTAGCACCTCCTTCACCAGGCATGCCTCTAGCCCCATCAGCGCCGGAACGGCCCTTTAAAAACCATCCAGACAATTACTCTCAGATCAAATCATCAACCCATTTTGGATATAATATATATTATAATGATAGAATATAAAATATTTTTCACGATCATCTCTAATATTGAGAACAGGTCACGCTATAATGAAAAATTACAGCTCTCTTATAATCATGCATAATAACAGTTATGAAACACCCTAGCAACGCTACCAAAACACAAGCACAAAAATGCTTCCTGGACTTGGGCACATCAGGAGAATCTGGTCTGGTCTGTGGAATGCCTAGTTTTTCTCTTACATTTAAGGAAGACTCGTACTGCCTGCTCCAAATAACTGGTGGATCTATTATGATATAGTTGCCCTTCTTGAGAGAATCAGTAGGTCAAATTATTAGGCTGCCTTCCAAAGTAATGGCCAAGGAATGCAAAGCCATTTTGGGTGATCAGGCATTCCCTATTACACAAGATGTGTTTCCAGATTGTAAGATGATAATGCTCCAAAACATACTGTTAAATCAGGAGGAAGTCTTAAGCCCCTCATGGCCTTCCCAATCAATAGCTCTGAATATCATTATACCTTTAAAGGACTTTAACAAAGGACATGGAATTAATATAGACCTTCTTCATCTCCCAAAGAACTGGAGGCTTTCCGTCAAGAAGAGTGGTTCAATATCCCACAAGAAACAGTTCAAAGAATGTGTAGTAAGGCCTTAAGACTCATGCTAAAGACAAAGGGTGGCACAACTTTGTATTACTTGATAAACATTCCTACTTTGCTTAGTATGTCATGGATGTACACATTTATGCTCATTTGCACATTTGCTTAGTACAAAGATGCTTCGGATTACTGATATACCACATTAAACTGGACATGTGGGAGAAAAAGGAACCAGTTTGAGATGATGTTGCTTTCATGCGGGGATGACCAAGAGCTGCCACATTCATACCCTTTTTCCTGCTTTTCCAGGTGGCCCAGATGGACCTTGGATGCCTCTTGGTCCCTAAAACACACAAAGGTAGTTTCATTGTAAAGTTTAAATATGCCAACAGATGCTAAGGGAAAAGCAATCAGGCATATGTTTGACAGAAATGTGAGTCATTTTACCACAAACAACTGAATGATTGTGTGTGAATGTGTGTGTGCTGGTGTGTCCTCACCTGTGGTCCATGATCTCCGCTGTCTCCTTTAAGACCAGGTGCACCAGGAGCACCCTGAAAAGATGCAAAGATTTAAAAGGTGCATTTTACAACCTAAACACTTCCAACACCTTTCCAAACACAAAAAATATGCCCCAAGCCTCTATTTGCGTCAAATTCACTTGTTAACCAAACACATTCACCGGTCATTACTTTCACAGGTGGCAGCTGTGGGAGAGAATTGCTCACATTTCTGGGGACATTCTTGGTATACTTTACTTACACAGTGATATTTCACTACTCCTGGATCTTCACAGAGGCAAACAAAGCAAAGCGACCTTTAATCAAACTGTAATTTTAAAGAATAATCCTCTAGCTATAAACCAGCTACCAAATAATCCTCTGGCTATAAACCAGCTACCGCGGTGCAAATGAAAACATTCTCATCCATGTTTATCTGTGGCCTGGAATAGAGCGAGGGAACGAAAGAGAGCTGAGAGTGTCGCTGTCTAGGAGTTCTGATAGCTCATGATCCTGTATTTGTCATTAGTGCGGTAAGACTGAGACAGAAGGCTGAGACTCACCACAGGCCCGGACCTTCCTGTCAGACCCGCTGGACCTGGGGGACCTCTCATGGCAAGCTATGGGAAGGAAACAAACAATCAGAACACAGGAGATCCTATAGATCTGCACATATTAGAGAAATATCCACGAACAGTATATTGCTTCTCCCTTTTAACATTAAAATTGTTTGTTTTAGAAAAAGTCACTGAAATGTAAAACACTGGAGCTTCCTCTCATATTCAGTACGTAGCTGTAATACTTCATAAACCTGCTACCGGTTCTGCGGAGTCTTGTGAGGACCGTAAACCTGTGTGGTAGTTTTAACAATCTCTTTAAAGTCTTCTTATGCACATACACATATAGTAAACTGGAAGTGTATACTGCGCACTATACCCAAGACCAATAAATGCAAGGAGCATGAAGTCAAACCCACAGCGGGCCCACATACAGTAGCACCACAAGTTGTTTGGGTCCAGTAACACTTACCCTAGCCTGAGACAGGATGGCTTGGGCCTGGGCTTCCTGAGCCGATACCACTGGGCCCTTAGAGGCCTCTCCGCCCGCACGAAACTGTCAGCAAAAAAGAGAAACACAAACCAAAACAACATTTAACTTTATTT